>NC_083230.1:130200429-130236239 GCF_032191835.1 Heteronotia binoei | reverse complement strand
GGGCTGAGAGAGCTCTCCCAGAAGCTGCCCTTTCAAGGACAACTCCAGCAGGTGCAAGTGGAGGAGGGGGGAATCAAACCCGGGTTCTCCCAGATAAGAGAGCTCTGGCTGACTCAAGCCATTCCAGCAGCTGCAAGTGGCGGAGAGGGGAATCAAACCCGGTTCTCCCAGATAAGAGAGCTATGGCTGACCCAAGGCCATTCCAGCAGCTGCAAGTGGAGGACTGGGGAATCAAACCCGGTTCTCCCAGATAAGAGAGCTCTGGCTGACTCAAGGCCATTCCAGCAGCTGCAAGTGGAGGAGTGGGGAATCAAACCCGGTTCTCCCCAGATAAGAGAGCTATGGCTGACCCAAGGCCATTCCAGCAGCTGCAATTGGATTGGGGGATCAAACCCGGTTCTCCCAGATAGGAGAGCTCTGGCTGACCCAAGGCCATTCCAGCAGCTGCAAGTGGAGGAGTGGGGGAATCAAACCCGGTTCTCCCAGATAGGAGAGCTCTGGCTGACCCAAGGCCATTCCAGCAGCTGCAAGTTGGAGGAGTGGGGAATCAAACCGGTTCTCCCAGATAGGAGAGCTCTGGCTGACCCAAGGCCATTCCAGCAGCTGCAAGCGGAGGAGTGGGGAATCAAACCTGGTTCTCCCAGATAAGAGTCCGCACACTTCACCACTACACCAAACTGTCATACAACATATGACAAAACAATAAAATACAATAAAAACTTTTTACAAGTGTCGAATGCAGTTGTAGAATGCATTTAAAATTGCTTTCTTTCCACCTCTCCCTCCAGCCTCCCCTCCGGTTTCCTTCCTTCCTTCTTTCCTGCAGCTCCCAAACATCTGATATTCACGTCTTCCAGCTCTCAAACGTCTGAAGTCCGTTCTGCGTGGCTCTTACGTTATGCGAGTTTGGCCACTCCCGGCTCCGAACACACCTCCATGTCCCACCCACTTCCTTTTCCTCCTGCCCCCTTGCTGAGAGGTTCTGCGCTCCCTGCTTCAGGGCCTGAAGGTAGCATTGGACATGGAAGCCACTCACCAGGCTGACAGTAAACATCCCCAAGGCCGCAGTGGTGAAGACGGCCCACTGGAGAGTCCCCCAGAGTTTCCAGAGAAAGCCCCGGGCGCAGGCAGACCTGGGGGGGACAGGAAGAGAGAGAAAACAGAAAGGGGGCGTTAGTTAGTGAGACGAGACATCCCCACAAGGGCGGGGAGATGAGCAGAGCTGCAGGCAGCTCCAACGAAAGGGGAAGTCTCCCTTCAAGAGCCAGGAGTGTTCCCACAAGAGTGCGGTGCATGCAGGTGGAATCCTAGAGTTGGAAGGGACCTCCAGGGTCATCTAGTCCAACCCCCTGCACAAGGCAGGAAACTCACTAACGCCTCCCCCCTAAATTCACAGGATCTTCATTGCTGTCAGATGGCCACCTAGCCTCTGTTGAAAAACCTCCAAGGAAGAAGAGCCCACCACCTCCTGAGGAAGCCTGTTCCACTGAGGAACCACTCTAAACTCACAACCCACCCCCCCTAAATTCACAGGATCTTCATCGCTGTCAGATGGCCACCTAGCCTCTGTTGAAAAACCTCCAAGGAAGAAGAGCCCACCACCTCCTGAGGAAGCCTGTTCCACTGAGGAACTGCTCTAAACTCACAAACCCCTCCCCCTAAATTCACAGGATCTTCATCGCTGTCAGATGGCCATCTAGCCTCTGTTGAAAAACCTCCAAGGAAGGAGAGCCCACCACCTCCCAAGGAGGAAGCCTGTTGCACTGAGGAATCGCTCTAACGGTCAGGAAGTTCTTCCTAATGTTGAGCCGGAAACTCTTTTGATTTAGAATCATAGAGATGGAAGGGACCTCCAGGGGTCATCTAGTCCAACCCCCTGCACAATGCAGGAAACTCACAAACACTTCCCCCTCAATTCACAGGATCCTGATTGCTGTCAGATGGCCATCTGGCCTCTGTTTAGAAACCTCCGAGGAAGGAGAGCCCACCACCTCCCGAGGAAGCCTGTTCCACTGAGGAACCGCTCTAACAGTCAGGAAGTTCTTCCTAATGTTGAGCCAGGAACTCTTTTGATTTGATTTCAACCCGCTGGTCCTGGTCCTATCCTAGGTAGTGCCAAGGAGCACCTGGGAAACCCCCCGCTGGCCAGTCTCTTACCTGTAGGCACCTTGAAGGATCTCCCACAGCAGGGAAAGGAGGGCGAGTCCCACCAGAGGCAGCGTCACCATCTTCAGCCACTGCATGAATTCATGGTACGTGAAAGCTGGGGAGACACGGCTAAAAGTCAACTCAATGCATTTTGGCCAAAAGGGTACTTTTGGGGTAGTATTTCTCTCTCACACGCATGTTCATCTGGGTTCTAATTGTCTAGAAACAATGGGGAGGGACGGTGGCTCAATGGTAGAACATCTGCTTGGGAAGCAGAAGGTCCCAGGTTCAATCCCTGGCATCTCCAAAAAAGGGTCCAGGCAAATAGGTGTGAAAAACCTCAGCTTGAGACCCTGGAGAGCTGCTGCCAGTCTGAGAAGACAATACTGACTTTGATGGACCAAAGGTCTGATTCAGTATAAGGCAGCTTCATATGTTCATAGAAACGATTCTGCTAATTCTGTATTTTTTACGTTCAATGTGTTGTTGAAGGCTTCCATGGCCGGAATCCATTGGTTTTTGTAGATTTTCCGGGTTGTGCGGCCATGGTCTTGGCATTGTGAGACCTGATGTTTCTCCGGCAGCTGTGACTGGCGTCCTCAGAGGTATAACCCAGAGGGCTAGCGTTCTCTCTGTGTCCAAGTGAGAAGAGTGCCAGATTACCTGCCTACCATCTTCTTCTCTTTTGGACACAGAGAGAACTCCAGCCTTCTGTGTAATTCCTCTGAGGATGCCGGTCACAGCTGCTGGTGAAACGTCGGGTTCTACAATGCCAGGATGGTGGCCATACAGCTCAGAAAATCTACAACAACTAATTTTCTATGTTCGTTTATAGTTAACTGCATCTCGATTACAAAAGAACCCGGGATGAATGCGGTTTAGTTGTTTCATTTATTTACTTCATGTATAATTCACCTTTGGGTAGGGACTCAAAGCGGCTTAGGGGTGTGTGTGTTTGTACTCGAGTTCTGAAAACTCCCCTAATAGAACCCCTGTTCCAGAACATGCCAAAAACATGTAACACGGCCCAAGGCTGCTGGCTACCAGTCTCTTGAAGATGTACAGGGTCACTCCTGTACTGCATGGAGAACGGGTCCTCCTACTTTAGTGCCGCAAAGGTCATGCCGGGATTGCCCCAACCCCTCTAGAAAGTTCCAAGCTACCCTGTCTCCACCCCTTGGCACCTCCGGGCCCCGTCTCCTCCCACCTCGGATGTTACCTGTCTTAGATTCAAGCAGCCTCTTCTCCCAGTTGATCTTCAGCCCAAAGTGGCAGCCAGTCCAGTAGAACAGTAAGCCGTAGGCGCCCAACTCAACCAGCGCGGTCAGGACGGTCAGCGGCCGGGGGGGCCAGGCTACAGAGCAGAATTCAAGAGGTTACCTGAGGACAGGGAAAACTCCTCGCACCAGAAGAAGAAGAAGAAGAGATGACTGGATTTATATCCTGCTCTTCACTCTGAATCTCAGAGTAGCTTACAGATCCCCTTTCCCTTCCCCTCCCCACAACAGACACCTTGTGAGGTGGGTGCGGCTAAGAGAGCTCTGACAGAAACTGCTCTTGAGAGGAACAGCTGTGAGAGAATGTGACTGACTGAAGGCCACACCAGCAGCTGTGAGTGGAGGACTGGGGAGCCCAACCCGGTTCTCCCAGATAAGAGAGCTCTGGCTGACCCAAGGCCATTCCAGCAGCTGCAAGTGGAGGAGGGGGGAATCAAACCCGGTTCTCCCAGATAAGAGAGCCCTGGCTGACCCAAGGCCATTCCAGCAGCTGCAGGAGGGGGGAATCAAACCCGGTTCTCCCAGTTAAGAGCTCTGGCTGACCCAAGGCCATTCCAGCAGCTGCAAGTGGAGGAGTGGGGAATCAAACCCGGTTCTCCCAGATAAGAGAGCTCTGGCTGACCCAAGGCCATTCCAGCAGCTGCAAGTGGAGGAGTGGGGAATCCAACCCGGTTCTCCCAGATAAGAGAGCTCTGGCTGACCCAAGGCCATTCCAGCAGCTGCAAGTGGAGGAGTGGGGAATCCAACCCGGTTCTCCCAGATAAGAGAGCTCTGGCTGACCCAAGGCCATTCCAGCAGCTGCAAGTGGAGGAGTGGGGAATCAAACCCGGTTCTCCCAGATAAGAGAGCTCTGGTTGACCTAAGGCCATTCCAGCAGCTGCAAGTGGAGGAGTGGGGAATCAAACCCGGTTCTCCCAGATAAGAGCTCTGGCTGACCCAAGGCCATTCCAGCAGCTGCAAGTGGAGGAGTGGGGAATCCAACCCGGTTCTCCCAGATAAGAGAGCTCTGGCTGACCCAAGGCCATTCCAGCAGCTGCAAGTGGAGGAGTGGGGAATCCAACCCGGTTCTCCCAGATAAGAGAGCTCTGGCTGACCCAAGGCCATTCCAGCAGCTGCAAGTGGAGGAGTGGGGAATCCAACCCGGTTCTCCCAGATAAGAGAGCTCTGGCTGACCCAAGGCCATTCCAGCAGCTGCAAGTGGAGGAGTGGGGAATCCAACCCGGTTCTCCCAGATAAGAGAGCTCTGGCTGACTCAAGGCCATTCCAGCAGCTGCAAGTGGAGGAGTGGGGAATCCAACCCGGTTCTCCCAGATAAGAGAGCCATGGCTGACCCGAGGCCATTCCAGCAGGTGCAAGTGGAGGAGTGGGGAATCAAACCCGGTTCTCCCAGATCAGAGTCCACACACTTAACCACGACACCAAACTGGCTCTTCCCTGCCTAAGTCTCTAAATCCAAAGGGACAGGAAACAAAGTGGCTATGCAGTAAATAGGTCAAAGCAAAAGCACTGTGCAAACACAAAATGAATCAACAGTATTAGAATCAAGTGTCCAAATAATTTATAAAGATACCCCAAATACACAGGAAGTATATTTCACGAGGGGATGGATCCCACAATAATTTTCAAGAAGTTTCCATGGAGAATGCAAAAGGTCCATTCAAAAGGCTTCTCCTGGAAATTCAATCACAGTCAATTCCACAAGATGGGGTCGATCCAGTCTCCCAAAATAAAGGCTCCAAAGGTACAAAGTTCCTTCCTTACGTGTTTGTCGACTTGATACACCACGTTTCGCAAACAAGTTTCATCCAAGAGCCATCCTGTAAGCTCACAACGACGACGTCAAATTAAGACATATTCCGTTTCCAAAAGGCACAAGCTCCTGCGTATTTGGGGTATCTTTACAAATTATTTGGACACTTTATTCTATTATTGTTGATTCATTTTGGGCTTGCACAGCGCTTTTGCTTTGGTCCACTTACTGCGTAGCCACTTTGTTTCCACACCCGGGGATTGGTACCTCTAAGTGGAGGGTTTGGGAGAGGGGAGGGGCCTGTGCAGGGTATAATGCCATGGAAACTGCCCTTTGGATCTGCTGCTTTTTTCAGGGGGGGAGCGAACCCTGCAGTTAAACATAAGAACATAAGAACATAAGAACATAAGAGAAGCCATGTTGGATCAGGCCAACGGCCCATCAAGTCCAACACTCTGTGTCACACAGTGGCAAAAAATGTTATATACACACATACACTGTGGCTAATAGCCACTGATGGACCTGTGCTCCATACACTGTGGCTAATAGCCACTGATGGACCTGTGCTCCATATTTTTATCTAAACCCCTCTTGAAGGTGGCTATACTTGTGGCCGCCACCACCTCCTGTGGCAGTGGAGAGCAGCTGGAATTCCAAGCGGTCTCCATGCCCCACCTGGAGGCTGGCAACCCTAGCTGCAACCTGACCGCCTCTTCTGTCTTCTCTTCCTCAGCTGATGTCGGACGCTGAACAGCATCTGCAGTGCTACCGGACGCAGTGCCCCAGCCTGGTGGACTGCCCCCGGGACCAGATCCTGCCCCCTGGCCCTGGGCACTGCTGCTCCAGTTGCGCTCGTGAGTGTGGCCTTGGCGGCTGCACTGCTTCAGGGGAAATGTCCAGCGTAAAATGGTTGAGCGGGCCACCAGCTGCCTACCTCTTTCTGGGGGTCTCCTCCAACATGGCTTCTCTTATGTTTTTACCCACAATGCTCCCCAGAGTGCCCATTTCACAGACACAACATTTGTTAATTTCCCTCCCCAAAACTTGGAAACGTCGCGGGGAGAGGGGGATCTCTCAGGCACTCACCGGGCCCCGTTTTCTTCCGGCCACGGCCCAGCCAAAACCCAATGTGGTCGTCATCCAGAAGGGAGAAGCAGAGGGCGATGGTCAACAGGTTGAAGAAGTTGTAGTTGCCCGTCAGGACAATCAAGACTTGCAGGAGAATCTGAAAGGCATTTTTTTAAAAACAAAATACATTATTGGTTAGAATCAGAGATTTGGAAGGGACCTCCAGGGTCATCTAGTCCAACGTCCTTCACAATCCAGGAAACCCACAAATACCTCCCCCTAAATTCACAGGATCTTCATTGCTGTCAGATGGCCATCTAGCCTCTGTTTAAGGAAGGAGAGCCCACCACCTCCCAAGGAGGAAGCCTGTTCCACTGAGGAACTGCTCTAAACTCACAAACCCCTCCCCCTAAATTCACAGGATCCACATTGCTGTCAGATGGCCATCTAGCCTCTGCTTAAAAACCTCCAAGGAAGGAGAGCCCACCACCTCCTGAGGAAGCCTGTTTCACTGAGGAACCGCTCTAAACTCACAAACACCTCCCCCCTAAATTCACAGGATCCACATTGCTGTCAGATGTCCATCTAGCCCTCTGCTGAAAAACCTCCAAGGAAGGAGAGCCCACCACCTCCTGAGGAAGCCTATTCCACTGAGGAACCGCTCTAACGGTCAGGAAGTTCTTCCTAATGTTGAGCTGGAAACTCTTTTGATTTAATTTCAACCGCTTCGTTCTGGTTCTACCTTCTGAGGCCACAGAAGACAATTCCACACCCTCCTCTAGGCGACAGCTCTTTAAGTTTAGGCATTCAGAGTTTACTTGAATTGAAGTTATGTCTCTTTACTTTATATCCCTTCAATCAATTTATATCCTTCAATCAGAGGGATTCTGTACTTCACGGCGCACTCAATACAGGAGAGACAATGTGTTGGAGCAGAACAAAGTATGAGTCCAGTGACACCTTTAAGACCAACAAAGTTTTATTCGCTGTGTGATCATTCACGTGCGCACACACTTCCTCAGTTCTACTTTTAAGACCAACTTCTGAGATATAAAGACCTTCCTTAGTGACCCAGGCTTAATCCATATAGTCATTAACAGACATTCTCACATTTTGACATTTTACTGTTTTATTGCTTTTGCATGCTCATGCTACTCAGATCAAAGAGTTTGCTTAATTTGTTAATTTCACTATACTGTCATTGGATCTTAACTTTGAACCATTTTGCATTCTAAACCACTCCTTACCAGATCACATATGACTGGGGAACATATGAAGCTGCCTTCTACTGAATCGGACCCTTGGTCCATCAAAGTCAGTATTGTCTTCTCAGACTGGCAGCGGCTCTCCAGGGTCTCAAGCTGAGGTTTTTCACACCTATTTGCCTGGACCCTTTTTTGGAGATGCCAGGGATTGAACCTGGGACCTTCTGCTTCCCAAGCAGTATGCTCTACCACTGAGCCACCCTCCCTCCCCAGATAATTTTACTATACTGTCATTGGATCTTAAATTTGTACCATTTTGCATTCTAAACTACTCCTTACCAGATAATTTTACCATACTGTTGGTTGCTATGGCAATATTTTTGCTAATGCAATAAAGACATTGATTGATTGATTGACTATACTGTCATTGGATCTTAACTTTGTACCATTTTGCATTCTAAACCACTCCTTACCAGATCACATATGACTGGGGAACATATGAAGCTGCCTTCTACTGAATCGGACCCTTGGTCCATCAAAGTCAGTATTGTCTTCTCAGACTGGCAGCGGCTCTCCAGGGTCTCAAGCTGAGGTTTTTCACACCTATTTGCCTGGACCCTTTTTTGGAGATGCCAGGGATTGAACCTGGGACCTTCTGCTTCCCAAGCAGATGCTCTACCACTGAGCCACCCTCCCTCCCCAGAAAATTTTACTATACTGTCATTGGATCTTAAATTTGTACCATTTTGCATTCTAAACTACTCCTTACCAGATAATTTTACCATACTGTTGGTTGCTATGGCAATATTTTTGCTAATGCAATAAAGATATTGATTGATTGACTATACTGACATTGGATCTTAAATGTGTACCAGTCTGCATGCTGAGCCACTGACTACCAGCTATGTGTGGCTTTGCTCACTGTGCTGGATTCCTCATCTGACGAAGGCTGCTTAGAGAGCACACGAAAGCTGACGTTCTGAATAAAACTAAGTTGGTCTTAAAGGTGCAACTTGACTCCTATTTTGTTCTACTGCTTCAGACCAACCCGGCTGACTACTTAGTTCTATTTTGTCAGTCCAACAGGGCTACCCACCTGAGTGTATCAGCACGTTGGAGCAATTAGTGTGTCAGAGCGGGATCTAAAGATGAAGAATAATTTGGCTTTGTGCCCCCACCCCTGCACTCAGCTTCCCATCTCCTTTTCCTTCCCCTCCCCACAACAGACACCCTGCGAGGCAGGTGGGCCTGAGAGAGTTCTAAGGGAAACTGCTTTGAGAGAACTGGGATTGACGCAAGGTCACACCAGCAGCTGCAGGTGGAAGAGGAGAGGGATCAAACCTGGTTCTCCTAGATTAGAGTTTGTGCTCTGAACCACTGCACTAAACTGGCTCTGTGGGCCACCCAAGTTCAAATCTCCACTCTGTGGCGAGTGACCTTGGGCCAATTGCACTGCTAACCGTTAGAGTGGTTCCTCAGTGGAACAGGCTTCCTCCTTGGGAGGTGGTGGGCTCTCCTTCTTTGGAGGTTTTTCATCAGAGGCTAGATGGCCCTCTGAGAGCAATGAAGATCCTGTGAATTTAGGGTGAGGTGTTTCTGAGTTTAGAGCGGTTCCTCAGTGGAACAGGCTTCCTCCTTGGGAGGTGGTGGGCTCTCCTGCCTTGGAGGTTTTTCAACAGAGGCTAGGTGGCCATCTGACAGCAATGAGAATCCTGTGAATTTAGGGGGAGGGATTTGTGAGTTTAGAGCGGTTCCTCAGTGGAACAGGCTTCCTCCTGGGGAGGTGGTGGGCTCTCCTTCCTTGGAGGTTTTTCAACAGAGGCTGGATGGCCATCTGACAGCAATGAGAATCCTGTGAATTTAGGGGGAGGTGTTTGTGAGTTTCCTGCCTTGTGCAGGGGGTTGGACTAGATTACCCTGGAGGTCCCTTCCAACTCTGTGATTCTATGAAAGCTGGGTCAGAGAGAGGCAACCAGTTTACAATTCTGATCCCCTCATGACGTGTCAGTGGGGCTGGCTGTGGCTCCCATAGGATGGGCAGACTACCCCGTTCCCCCAGAGTTCCTGCTGAGATTCCATTTCTCCCACCACCAGCAGAGCTCAGTAACGCACAAGCTGACTGGCACCATTCTTTCTGCCCACGAACTGGCAAGAACCTCTTTCCGAGCCCAGAGCTACCTGGCAGTAGAAGGCAAACAGGCGGAGGCGTCGGACCGGTGCAAAGAAGAAGGCCGGGACGGCTATCTCTATGACGTAGGTGGCCACCACACTGAACTTCTGGAACCAGACAGGCAACTGGTGGGCGAACCAGGCAGCGGGCGTGGGAATGCACTGTGTCTCATAATGGTAGGTCAGGGCTGGCAGGAGAGAGAAAGGTAAGAGTGGGAAACTTAGGTGAGGAGGGAGGTGGCATCTCTCCCTCTTTCTTTTGCCTTTATAATAGACTTTATTAGCATGCCACAATGACATAAATCATAAAAAAAATAGTAAATGAGCAACATGTGTAAAATCTCCACATAGGCACACATAAATATAGAGAGAAAATATAAGGAGCCATGTTGGATCAGGCCAGTGGCCCATCCAGTCCAATACTCTGTGTCACATAAGAACAGAAGAGAAGCCATGTTGGATCAGGCCAAAGGCCCCTCCAGTCCAACCCCCTGTGTCACATAAGAACATAAGAGAAGCCATGTTGGATCAGGCCAATGGCCCCTCCAGTCCAACACTCTGTGTCACATAAGAGCAGAAGAGAAGCCATATTGGATCAGGCCAATGGCCCATCCAGTGCAACACTCTGTATCACATAAGAACAGAAGAGAAGCCATGTTGGATCAGGCCAATGGCCCATCCAGTCCAACACTCTGTGTCACACAGTGGCCAAAAAGCCCACGCGCCATCAGGAGGTCCATCAGTGGGGCCAGGACACCAGAAGCCCTCCCACTGTTTCGCTCCCCCAAGCACAAAGAATACAGAGCATCACTGCCTCAGAAATAGAGTTCCAACAATACCCTGTGTCTAATAGCCACTGATGGTCCTCTGCTCCATATGCTTATCCAATCCCCTCTTGAAGCCATCTATGTTTATAACCGCCACCACTTCCTGTGGCAGTGAATTCCACTTGTAAATCACCTTTTGGGTGAAGAAGGATTTCCTTTTATCTGTTCTAACCCGACTGCTCAGCAATTTCATTGAATGCCCACGTGTTCTTGTATTGTGAGAAAGGGAGAAAAGGCCTCTTCTCTACCTTCTCCATCCCATGCATCATCTTGCAAACCTCTATCATGTCACCCCTCAGTTGACTTTTTTTCTGAGCTAAAGAGTCCTAAGCGTTTTAACCTTTCTTCATAGGGAAAGTGTTCCAACCCTTTAATCACTCTAGTTGCCCTTTTCTGCCCTTTTTCCAATGCTATAACATCCTTTTTGAGGTGCGGTGACCAGACTTGCACACAGTATTCCAAATGAGACCGCACCATCGATTTGTACAGGGGCATTAGGATACTGAAAGGACCTGATGGCAGACTACACGCACACTCCTTTGTTGGACAACGCAGATCTGAATCCCTGTCACCTCGCGATCACCTCCTGCCATGACCTCTTGCCTGTTTCCTCCGCCTATAACTCTGGTCTGCGAGTTCAGAGCGCGGCCTCTCCCCCCCCAGCCCCCACTCACCCGTGAGCCCCCACCAAGTGGGGCAGCGGCTGGTCAGCTTCACCACCCCCGAGGCGAACATGAGGCGGAAGAGCAGCCAGCGCACCAGCCAGAAGGTCACCCCGTCGTGCGCCCGCCAGGCCGTTGAGCGCCACTTCAGGAGGTGGAACGGTGCCACCAACACGGCCAAGAACCCCGTCTCCAGTAGAAGGCTGTCCCTGTTTGGAGGAGGGAAGATGACCTGGGTCAAACCAGCAAGAGCCAGCTGTTCCTGGAGGCATTCTCTTGCACTAACCATTCTCTCATAGAATCTGAGAGTTGGAAGAGACCTCCAGGGTCATCTAGTCCAACCCCATGCAAAATGCAGGAAACTCACAAACCCCTCCCCCTAAATTCACAGGATCTTCATTGCTGTCAGATGGCCATCAAGCCTCTGCTTAAAAACCTCCAAGGAAGGAGAGCCCACCACCTCCCCAGGAGGAAGCCTGTTCCACTGAGGAACCCCTCTAAACTCACAAACCCCTCCCCCTAAATTCACAGGATCTTCATTGCTGTCAGATGGCCATCAAGCCTCTGCTTAAAAACCTCCAAGGAAGGAGAGCCCACCAACTCCAAAGGAGGAAGCCTGTTCCACTGAGGAACCGCTCTAAACTCACAAACCCCTCCCCCTAAATTCACAGGATCCTCATTGCTCTCAGATGGCCATCTAGCCTCTGTTTAAAAACCTCCAAGGAAGGAAGGAAGGAATGGAGGGAGGGAGGAATCCTAGAGTTGGAAGGGACCACTATGGTCATCTAGTCCAACCCCCTGCACAATGCAGGAAACCCACAAACACCTCCCCCTAAATTCACAGGATCTTCATTGCTGTCAGATGGCCATGTAGCCTCTGTTTAAAAACCTCCAAGGGAGGAAGGAAGGAATCCTAGAGTTGGAAGGGACCTCTAGGGTCATCTAGTCCAACCCCCTGCACAATGCAGGAAACCAACAAACACCTCCCGCTAAATTCACAGGATCTTCATCGCTGTCAGATGGCCATCTAGCCTCTGTTGAAAAACCTCCAAGGAAGGAGAGCCCACCACCTCCCAAGGAGGAAGCCTGTTCCACTGAGGAACCGCTCTAAACTCACAAACCCCTCCCCCTAAATTCACAGGATTTTCATCACTGTCAGATGGCCATCTAGCCTCTGTTGAAAAACCTCCAAGAAAGAAGAGCCCACCACCTTCTGAGGAAGCCAGTTCCACTGAGGAACTGCTCTAAACTCACAAACCCCTCCCCCTAAATTCACAGGATCTTCATTGCTGTCAGATGGCCACCTAGCCTCTGTTGAAAAACCAGAAAGGAAGGAGGGAGGGAGGGAGGGAGGGAGGAAGGAAGGAAGGAAGGAAGGAAGGAAGGAAGGAAGGAAGGAAGGAAGGAAGGAAGGAAGGAATGAATGAATTGGATTTATATCCTGCCCTCCACTCCGAAACTGAGACTCTCAGAGTGGCTCAGGCAGGCAGGGCTCACAAGGTAGGAAGCACGCCACTCACCACTGGAAGTAGAGGAACACCTGTCCCACCTGCAACGAGAGACCGGGAGGGGGGGGGGGGGAGAAAAGAACACTTCAAAGCAGGGCCTCCGAAAAGGAAGAGGCTGATGGGGGGGGGGGGGAGAGAACTCTTCCCACCCCCTGCAGTTTAAGCCAAACCTGCATCTGTGAGCCACAGCGAGCCCCTCTCCTTCAGGAGAAAAAGCAGTAGGCAAAAAGGTTGAAGAAATAATTTGGAACTCAAACACCCCCCTCCCATCTACCTCAGCTCTCTGGCTACAACCCGGCCAACGCAGGTGGCCCCTCTGATTTCAGGGGTAGGAACCGACTGGCTGCCAATGGGCTTTTTTCGTAGCAGGAACGCCTTTGCACCTTAGGCCACGCAGCCCTGATATAGCCAATCCTCCTGGAGCTTACAGGGCTCTTCTTAAAGGGCCTACTGTATGTAAGCTCCAGGAGGATTGGCTACATCAGGGCTATGTGGCCTAACATGCAAAGGAGTTAGAAACCCAGAATAGTAGATTTCGAAGGGACCCTCCAGGGTCATCTAGTCCAGGGGTGACCAACGGTAGCTCTCCAGATGTTTTTTGCCTACAACTTCCATCAGCCCCAGCCATTGGCCATGCTGGCCGGGGCTGATGGGAGTTGTAGGCAAAAAACATCTGGAGAGCTACCGTTGGCCACCCCTGATCTAGTCCAGCCCCCTACACAATGCAGGAAACTCACAAATACTTGCCCCTAAATTCACAGGATCCACATTGCTGTCAGACGGCCATCTAGCCTCTTTTGAAATACCTCCAAGGAAGGAGAGCCCACCACCTCCCCAGGAGGAAGCCTGTTCCACTGAGGAACCGCTCTAACGGTCAGAAAGTTCTTCCTAATGCTGAGCCAGAAACTCTTCTGATTTAATTTCCACCCATTGGTTCTGGTCCGACCTTCTAGGACCAGCATTCCTGCTGGGTGCACCCATGCAGAGAAACGCCCGCCACCCAAGAAGATGAAGAAGACGACTGCAGATTTATACTCCACCCTTCTCTCTGAATCAGAGACTCAGAGCGTCTTACATTCTCCTATATCTTCTCCCCCCACAACAGACACCCTGTGAGGTGGGTGGGGCTGGAGAGGGCTCTCCCAGCAGCTGCCCTTTCAAGGACAACCTCTGCCAGGGCTATGGCTGACCCAAGGCCATCCCAGCAGGTGCAAGTGGAGGAGTGGGGAATCAAACCTGGTTTTCCCAGATAAGAGTCCGCACACTTAACCACTACACCAAACTGGCTTAGAATCACCCTGATACTGCTATCTTTGAGATTACGCTTTGCATGTTCTCAGACTGGCATCTGGCAGAAGGGAAGCGGTGTGAGGAAAGGAACCATAAAAATGCCTTAAAGCAGGAGGAAAGGTAGGATGTAAATGTGTTAATCAACAAATAAAACTCCAAGCACAAAACACTTAAGTAGCTGGTTCTGCTACTAACGCTTGGAAAGCAGGACTAGAGATGCAAAATTTCTGGAAATTTTGAAGCTCGGAAAAAAATCCAGTTTTTCTTCCCTGGGAAAAAAACCAGACATTTTTGGAAAAATTGAAAAAATGATACTTCTTTTTTCTTTTCCAGATCGAAAGTCATTCTGTTACTTTCGGAACATAAAATATGACTACGGACAATTTTACTTGCCATGAAATTGTCACAACTACCATATTAAACATATAGTGTATGCAAACAATTATTACAAACAAAATTTACTTTTTAAATAATATTCATTTGTAATTGTAACAAATGGAGCAACAATCTCCTGAGCTGTTTAGTAGTTTGTGTGGAACAGACAACAACAAAAAAAACCCTCCACAAAACAATTTTTAAAAATCCAGAAGTAACAATTATTCATATTTCCTCTCCGCAGTATGAAATAAAAATTAAAAACTCATTCTCATAAAAAGAATTGAAGAGGGGGGAAGTGTCAAGAAGGGAGTGTAGGACTAAGTTGCAATGAATGGGCATGACCTAGGACTTGCTTGTCCTCAATGTGCAGAAATTAGAATAATCTGATACCATGCATATTTTTTTAGAAATGATTTGGAAAATACTTGATCACCTTGTCTTGAAATATTTTATTCATCATGTTAAAATAAAATGTTCCATAATCAATTTCTTTTCTTTTTTTTTCAATTTTTCAGAAGAAAAAAAAAATGTTCCGGTTTTTGTCCAGGCCTTCACATCTCTAAGCAAGACACAACGCAGAAATGACTTCAGCTCATTACAGAGGGGAAAAAAAACTCTCTTACACGCTCAAGCGTTGCTGCGGACTTCGGAGCGCAAGCCCGGCACAGACAAGTTTTTACTTAGAGCAGGGGTCCCTGCCATGCTGCCGACACCTTTCCTGTATTGTTAGAAAGTGGGTGGGGTGAAGTTGGCTGCGATCACGTCTCCCCTTCACTCTTCTCTTCTCCAGGACAAGTAAGCTGTTCCTTCAAACTCTACTCTGAGAATTTGATTTCCAGACCCACAACCACCTTATCCCTCCTCCTTGAAGAAGATGGTATTGGATTTCTTTACCCAACGGGTGATTGACACATGGAATTCACTGCCACAGTAGATGCGGCCGCAGCAAGCATAGACAGCTTCAAGAGGGGACTGGATCAACATCTGGAGCAGAGGTCCATCAGTGGGTATTAGCCACAGTGTATTGTTGGAACTCTCTGTCTGGGGCAGTGATGCTCTGTATTCTTGGTGCTTGGGGGACACAGTGGAAGGGCTTCAAGCCCCACTGATGGATCTCCTGATGGCACTGTTTTTTTGACCACTGTGTGACAAAGAGTGTTGGACTGGATGCGCCACTAGTCTGATCCAACATGGCTTCCCTTATGTTCTTATATGAAAAGAGTGTTGGGCTGGATAGGCCATTGGCCTGATCCAACACGGCTCCTCTTATGTTCTTATGTGACATAGAGTGTTGGATTGGATGGACCATTGGCCTGATCCAACATGGCTTCTGTTATGTGACACAGAGTGTTGGACTGGATAGGCCACTGGCATGATCCAACACGGCTCCTCTTATGTTCTTACGTGACACAGAGGGTTGGACTGTATGGAAAATTGGCCTGATCCAACATGGCTTCTCTTATGTTCTTATGTGACATAGTGTTGGACTGGATGGGCTATTGGCCTTATCCAATATGGCTTCTCTTCTGTTCTTATGTGACACAGAGTGTTGGATTGTATGGGCCATTGGCCTGATCCAACAGGGCTTCCCTTATATTCTTATGTGACACAGAGTGTTGGACTGGATGGGCCACTGCCCTGATCCAACATGGCTTCTCTTATGTTCTTCTGTGACACAGAGTGTTGGACTGGAGGGGCCACTGGCCTGATCCAACATGGCTTCTCTTATGTTCTTCTGTGACACAGAGTGTTGGACTGGAGGGGCCACTGGCCTCATCCAACATGGCTTCTCTTCTGTTCTTATGTGACACAGAGCGTTGGACTGGATGGGCCAGTGGCCTGATCCGATATGGCTTCTCTTATGTTCTTATATCTGTCTGGGGCAGTGATGCTCTGTATTCCTGGTGCTTGGGGGGGCACAGTGGGAGTACTTCTAGTGTCCTGGCCCCACTGGTGGACCTGATGGCACTTGTGTTTTTTTGGCCACTGTGTGACACAGAGTGTTGGGCTGGATGGGTCATTGGCCTGATCCAACATGGCTTCTCTTATGTGCTTATGTGACACAGAGTGTTGGACTGGATGGGCCATCGGCCTGATCCAACATGGCTTCTCTTATGTTCTTATGTGACACAGAATGTTGGACTGGAGGGGCCACTGGCCTGATCCAACATGGCTTCTCTTCTGTTCTTATGTGACACAGAGTGTTGGACTGGAGGGGCCACTGGCCTGACCCAACATGGCTTCTCTTATGTTCTTATGTGACACAGAGTGTTGGACTGGAGGGGCCAATGGCCTGACCCAACATGGCTTCTCTTCTGTTCTTATGTGACACAGAGTGTTGGAATGGAGGGGCCACTGGCCTGATCCAACATGGCTTCCTTTTTGTTCTTATGACTGCGTGTTTCCACCTGTCCTTTGTTCCCTTCCTCAGCCTGGATGTTTGAACAGACCGCGTGGATTCTTTTTATTTGCTCAGTAAACCTCCTTCTATTTTGAATGCTCTAAGCCTGACCTCTGCCAACGCACCGTGCCTGTTTGGGCTTGCTACCTGTAAGGTGGTGTGAAGGAGAGGGGTATGACCGCTCGAACCCTGGCACTAGCTCGTGGAGCGTAACGGGGAGGCGTGGCAATTAGATAGAGCCTCTGAAGAGCACGGCAAACACAGAACGTTTGACGTACAGCTCCTTGCATCAGGAGCCAATGGGGGCAGCTAGTGGTATGCAGTTTGTTTTTTAGCACCTCTGGGTGGCAAGGGATGACAGAAGCAATCAGAGGAAGCCATGGAAAAAACCTCAAAGGCTCACGGCTGCAATTACTGGCAAGCAGCCATATGCCAAATTCAAGATGGCGAGGGGTCTGGAGACCAAGTCCTTTGAGGAAAGGTTGAAGGAGCTGGGCATGTTTAGCCTGGAGAGGAGGAGGCTGAGAGGTGATAGGATCCCTATCTTCAAGCACTTGAAGGGCCGTCATATAGAGGATGGGGTGGAATTGTTTTCTGTGGCCCCGGAAGGTAGGACCAGAACCAATGGTTTGAAATTAAATCAAAAGAGTTTCTAGCTCAACATGAGGAAGAACTTCCTGACCGTTACAGCGATTCCTCAGTGGAACAGGCTTCCTCCTTGGGAGGTGGTGGGCTCTCCTTCCTTGGAGGTTTTTGAACAGAGGCTAGATGGCCATCTAATAGCAATGACGATCCTGTGAATTTAGGAGAGGTGTTTGTGAATTTAGAGCGGTTCCTCAGTGGAACAGGCTTCCTCCTTGGGAGGTGGTGGGCTCTCCTTCCTTGGAGGTTTTTAAACAGGGGCTAGAGGGCCATCTGACAGCAGTGAAGATCCTGTGAATTCAGGGGGAGGGGTTTGTGAGTTTAGAGTGGTTCCTCAGTGGAACAGGCTTCCTCCTTGGGAGGTGGTGGGCTCTTTCCTTGGAGGTTTTAAAACAGAGCCTAGATGGCCCTCTGACAGCAGTGAAGATCCTGTGAATTCAGGGGGAGGGGTTTGTGAGTTTAGAGTGGTTCCTCAGTGGAACAGGCTTCCTCCTTGGGAGGTGGTGGGCTCTTTCCTTGGAGGTTTTAAAACAGAGGCTAGATGGCCCTCTGACAGCAATGAAGATCCTGTGAATTTAGGGGGAGGTGTTTGTGAGTTTAGAGGGGTTCTTCAATGGAAGAGGCTTCCTCCTCGGGAGGTGGTGGGCTCTCCTTCCTTGGAGGTTTTTAAGCAGAGGCTATATGGCCATCTGACAGCAATGAGGATTCCTATGAATTTAGGGGGAGGTGTTTGTGAGTTTCTGCATTGTGCAGGGGGTTGGACTATATGACCCTAGAAGTCCCTTCCAATTGTATGATTCTAGGATTCCAAAATTTCAAAAGTGCAATATAAACAGTGAAAAAGAATTTCATACATGTTTGTTCATACAAATTTCCCTTTGCCCTGAAAACCTTCCGGTACAACCGGCAGAAAACAAATCCGCAGTTTCACTGCAATCATTCCATCAGTAGAGGAAAGAACCAGTGTCATTTTTCAGGGACTATCAGTGGCAATAAAGCTGTCCCCCAATTCCAAGAATTGATCACGGGTCCGCAAAGCTGGAACTGCCTGTTTCGCACTGAGGCTTCATCAGATATTTGAACTGGGGTTGTGCAAATCTTGGGCAGGGATGGTGGCTCAGTGGTAGAGCATCTGCATGGTAAGCAGAAGGTCCCAGGTTCAATCCCTGGCATCTCCAACTAAAAAGGGTGCAGGCAAAGAGGCGTGGAAAACCCTGGAGAGCTACTGCCAGAGTAGATAATACTGACTTGGATGGACGCAGGGAGGTCTGATTCAGTACAAGGCAGCTTCATATGTTCATATATGTTGGGGAGGGACGGTGGCTCAGAGGCAGAGCACCTGCTTGTCAAGTAGAAGGTCCCAGGTTCAATCCCTGGCAACTCCAACTAAAAAGGGTCCAGGCAAGTAGGCGTGAAAAACTTCAGGCTGAGATCCTGGAGAGCGGTTGCCAGTCTGAGTAGACAAGACTGACTTGGATGGACCCAGGGGGGTCTGATTCAGTAGAAGGAAGCTTCATAGGTTTATATATATTAATGTAAATATACACAAATTATAGGGAGAGATGGTGGAGGGATGGTGGCTCAGTGGAGGAGCATCTGCTTGGGAAGCAGAAAGTCCCAGGTTCAATCCCCGGCATCTCGAACTCAAAAAGGTCCAGGCAAATAGGCAGGAAAAACCTCAGTTTGAGACCCTGGAGAGCCATGAAGTGGGCTATAGCTCAGTGGTAGAGCATCTGCTTGGGAAGCAGAAGGTCCCAGGTTCCATCCCTGGCATCTCCAACTCAAAAGGGTCCAGGCAAGTAGGCGTGAAAAACCTCAGGTTGAGATCCTGGAGAGCTGCTGCCAGTCTGAGAAGACAAGACTGACTTGGATGGACCTAGGGTGGTCTGATTCAGTAGATTCAGGTTAAAACGGATAAAAGGAAGTACTTCTTCACCCAAAGGGTGATTAACATGTGGAATTCACTGCCACAGGAGGTGGTGGCGGCCACAAGTATAGCCACCTTCAAGAAGGGTTTAGATAAAAATATGGAGCACAGGTCCATCAGTGGCTATTAGCCACAGTGTATGTGTTTATATAAAATTTTTTGCCACTGTGTGACACAGAGTGTTGGACTTGATGGGCCGTTGGCCTGATCCAACATGGCTTCTCTTATGTTCTTATGTGACACAGAGTGTTGGACTTGATGGGCCGTTGGCCTGATCCAACATGGCTTCTCTTATGTTCTTATATGTTCATGCTGGGGAGGGTTGGTGGGTCAGTGGTAGAGCCTCTGCTTGGTAAGCAGAAGCTCCCAGGTTCAATCCCCGGCATCTCCAACTCAAAAAGGTCCAGGCAAATAGGCATGAAAAACCTCAGTTTGAGACCCTGGAGAGCCATGAAGTGGGCTATAGCTCAGTGGTAGAGCATCTGCTTGGTAAGCAGAAGGTCCCAGGTTCCATCCCCGGCATCTCCAACTCAAAAGGGTCCAGGCAAAGAGGCATGAAAAACCTCTGCTGGAGACCCTGGAGAGCTGCTGCCAGTCTGAGAAGACAAGACTGACTTGGATGGACCGAGGGTCTGATTCAGTAGAAGGCAGCATCATAGGTTCATATCTTCACGTTTTAACGCTCCATTCGGAGGTGCTGACTCCTCACAGGACGTCCAGCTTGAATTTGTCACAGAATTGTTTGGCAGCGACTGCAAAGCTTTGAGGTTTTTGGGGGGCAAGGGATGATGGCGGCGGCACTGAGCAGGGACGGGGGGGGGGCAGCAAGGGGGTTCTTCCAGCCTCCTGGAGGCCGACCCGAAGGAACAGGCGCTGACTTGCTTGACAGAACAAAAGCACAAGCCCTGCCCTTGCGAATTCCTGAGAGGAGGGCATTCCTCCACACCGCGCAGGGAGAAGGAAAAGCCGCAGAGCCCCGAGGCTGGCTGAAGTCAGCTCCCTCCCACGCAACGGGCTCCGGGCCAAGCAAGCGAACCCAGCCAGCTGCCGTTCCAGTTGACTGCGTGCAAAGAAGAGGATTTGGGGCCTCCCCTTTGGGGCATGAGAATGGCTGGGGAGGGGCTGGGAAGCAGAAAGGAGGGCAGGCACACACCAGGCCTGGCCTCGTTTCCAAGGAAAGGAAGTTCCTCAGTTCAGCTCCTTGATTGATGGCTGAAGATTATTGGATTGATATCCCGCCTTATACTCTGAATCTCAGTTGCAGAGTGGTCACAATCTCCTCTACCTCCCCACCCCCAACCAAAGACACCCTGTGAGCGGGATGGGGCTGAGAGAGCTCTCGCAGCAGCTGCTCTTTCAAGGACAACTCCTGCCAGAGCTCTAGCTGACCCAAGGCCATTCCAGCAGCTGCAAGTGGAGGAGTGGGGAATCACACCCGGTTCTCCCAGATAAAAGAGCTCTGGCTGACCCAAGGCCATCCCAGCAGCTGCAAGTGGAGGAGGGGGAATCAAACCTGATTCTCCCAGATAAGAGATCTCTGGCTGAGCCCCGGCCATTCCAGCAGTTGCAAGTGGAGAAGTGGGGAATCAAACCCGGTTCTCCCAGATAAGAGAGCTCTGGCTGACCCAAGGCCATTCCAGCAGCTGCAAGTGGAGGAGCGGGGAATCAAACCCGGTTCTCCCAGATAAGAGAGCTCTAGCTGACCCAAGGCCATTCCAGCAGCTGCAAGTGGAGGAGCGGGGAATCAAACCCGGTTCTCCCAAATAGGAGAGTTATGGCTGACCCAAGGCCATTCCAGTCGAACACTCTGTGTCACACAGCGGCCACAAGAAAACCCCAAAGAAAACCAAGTACCATCAGGAGGTCCACAAGTGGGGCTAGAAGCCCTCCCACTGTGCCCCCCCAAGCACCAAGAATACAGAGCATCACTGCCCCAGACAGAGAATTCCAACAATACGCTGGCTAATAGCCACTGATGGACCTCTGCTCCATATTTTTATCCAAGCCCCTCTTAAAGCTGTCTATGCTTGTAGCCGCCACCACCTCCTGTGGCAGTGAATTCCAGATGTTAATCACTTCTGGAAGATTCTATATTCTACGGCCATAATGCTTGTTAGCTACCCTGAGCCTGCTTGCAGGAACGGCGGGATATAAACCCAATAAAAATAAAATAAAATAAACGCAGTTCTCCAACACAGCCAGGGTGTCTTTGAGCCGCAGGCACTGCTGTGGTCGGAAGGGCTTCCCCAGGCCAGGCCAGAACTCCATTTCCCAGCCGCCACCTCTCCCTTCTGAAAATTCTTCTCACCAAACTGAGACATGGAATGTGCTCAGAGGGGGGGGGGGGGTGGAATTCCACGTGGTGCCACGGCATCAAGAGCTTCTGCCAGTAGGAGACCAACACCCAGCAGGGGAGCTTCCGAAAGAGCTGAGGATTCCCGCCCCACCGCCCCAGATCTCCTCCAGCAGCTGAGGCCAAATTCCTTCTCCGCTTCGCCATGGCCTTAAAAGGCAAGAGGCAGCCGGGAACCCAACCAGACAGCAGAGTCCCTGAGCAGCCCCCGGCAGGCAACGGAACTTTTCCATGCTGAGTGTGAGGAAACCCTCCAGAGCAATTCAGAGTTTACAGCTAGATTATAAGGAGCCCTTCTGCCTGAGGCAATAGCTGTAAGAACAGTAATAGACAAAGAGAGAGAGAGATTACAAGGAGGATGCTATAACATAAGAACAGGCCCGTAGCCAAAAAATCTGAGGTGGAGGGGCACCCGAGGTAAGAAATTTGGTGGGGTGGGGAGTGGGGGGCCAATTTGTACAGAGGGCTCCTACAGGGGGAAGCGGGGGATTTAGCAGAGAGGACATGACCCCCACCCCCGTGGATATGGGCCTGCATAATAACTTATCAGAAGCCATGTTGGATCAGGCCAATGGCCCCTCCAGTCCAACACTTCAAGTCACACAGTGGCCAAAAAAAACACCAGGTGCCATCAGGAGGTCCACCAGTGGAGACAGAACACTAGAAGCCCTCACACTGCTGCCCCCTCAAAGCACCAAGAATACAGAGCATCGCTGCTCCAGATATAAGAACATAAGAGAAGCCATGTTGGATCAGGCCAATGGCCCATCCAGTCCAACACTCTGTGTTGCACAGTGGTCAAAAAACCCAGGTGTCATCAAGAGGTCCACCAGTGGGGCCAGGACATCAGAAGCCCTCCCACTGTGCCCCCCCAAGCATCAAGAATACAATCACTGCCCCAGATATAAGAACAAAAGAGAAGCCATGTTGGACCTGGCCAATGGTGCATCCAGTCCAACACTCTGTATCACACAGTGGCCAAAAGACCCGGTGTCATCAGGAGGTCCACCAGTGGGAACAGGATAGAAGAAGCCCTCCCACTGTGCCTCTCCAAGCACCAAGAAGACAGAACTTCACTGCCCCAGATATAAGAATATAGGAGAAGCCATGTTGGATCTGACCAATGGCCCATCCAGTCCAACACTCTGTATCACACAGTGGCCAAAACCCAGGAGCCATAAGGAGATCCACCAGAAGGTCAGAACTCCAAAAGCCCTCCCACTCTTGCCCCCCTCCCCCAAGCAAGATGATTACAAAGCATCACTGCCCCAGACTATGTGTTCCCTCTATAAGAACAGGCATATTGGATCAGGCCAATGGCCCATCCAGTCCAACACTCTGTGTCACATAAGAACATAAGAGAAGCCATGTTGGTTCAGGCCAATGGCCCATCCAGTCCAACACTCTGTGTCACGTAAGAACATCAGAGAAGCCATGTTGGATCAGGCCAATGGCCCATCCAGTCCAACACTCTGTGTCACATAAAAAGGTAAGAGAAGCCATGTTGGATCAGGCCAATGGCCCATCTAGTCCAACACTCTGTGTCACATAAAAAGATAAGAGAAGCCATGTTGGATCAGGCCAATGGCCCATCCAGTCCAACACTCTGTTTCACATAAGAACATAAGAGAAGCCATGTTGGATCAGGCAAATGGCCCATCCAGTCCAACACTCTGTGTCACATAAAAAGATAAGAGAAGCCATGTTGGATCAGGCCAATGGCCCATCCAGTCCAACACTCTGTGTCACATAAGAACAGAAGAGAAGCCATGTTGGATCAGGCCAATGGCCCATCCAGTCCAACACTCTGTGTCACATAAGAACAGAAGAGAAGCCATGTTGGATCAGGCCAATGGACCATCCAGTCCAACACTCTGTGTCACATAAGAACAGAAGAGAAGCCATGTTGGATCACGCCAGTGGCCCATCCGGTCCAACACTCTGTGTCACATAAGAACAGAAGAGAAGCCATGTTGGATCACGCCAGTGGCCCATCCAGTGCAACACTCTGTGTCACATAAGAACAGAAGAGAAACCATGTTGGATCAGGCCAATGGCCCATCCAGTCCAACACTCTGTGTCACATAAGAACATAAGAGGAGCCATGTTGGATCAGGCCAGTGGCCCCTCCATTCCAACACTCTGTGTTACATAAGAACAGAAGAGAAGCCATGTTGGATCAGGCCAATGGCCCCTCCAGTCCAACACTCTGTGTCACATAAGAACATAAGAGAAGCCATGTTGCATCAGGCCAATGGCCCATCCAGTCCAACGCTGTGTCACACAGTGGCCAAAACTCAGGTGCCCTCAGAAGGTTCTTCAGTGAGGACAGGACACCAGAAGCCCTCCCACTGTTGCCCCCCAAGCACCAAGAATACAGAGCATCACTGCCCCAGACATAAGAGCATAAGAGAAGCCATGTTGGATCAGGCCAATGGCCCCTCCAGTCCAACACTCTATATCACACAGTGGCCAAAAATTTATATTTATACATACATACATTTATATACACACTGTGGCTAATAGCCAGTGATGGACCTCTGCTCCATATTTTTATCTAACCCCCTCTTGAAGCTCGCTATGCTTGTAGCCGCCACCACCTCCTGTGGCAGTGAATTCCACATGTTAATCACCCTTTGGTGAAGAAGTACCTCCTTTTATCCGTTCTAACTCGACTGCTCAGCAATTTCATTGAGTGCCCACGAGTTCTTGCATTGTGAGAAAGGGAGAAAAGTACTTCTTTCTCTACCTTCTCCATCCCATGCATAATCTTGTAAACCTCTACCATGTCACCCCGCAGTCGACATTTCTCCAAGCTAAAGAGCCCCAAGCGTTTTAACCTTGCTTCATAGCGAAAGTGTTCCAAACCTGTAATCATTCTAGTTGCCCTTTTCTCCACTTTTCCCGATGCTATAATATCTTTTTTGAGGTGTGGTGACCAGAACTGCACACAGTACTCCAAATGAGACCGCACCATCGATTTATACAGGGGCATTATGATACTGGTTGATTTGTTATCAATTCGCTTCCTAATAATTCCCAGCATGGCGTTGGTCTTTTTTATTGCAATCGCACACTGTCTTGACATTTTCAGTGAGTTATCTACCATGACCCCAAGATCTCTCTCTTGGTCATTCTCTCCCAGTTCACACCCCATCAACTTGTATTGGTAGGTGGGATTCTTGGCCCCAATGTGCATTACTTTGCACTTGGCCACATTGAACCGCATCTGCCACGTTGACGCCCACTCACCCAGCCTCAACAGATCCCTTTGGAGTTCCTCACAATCCTCTCTGGTTCTCACCACCCTGGTTTGCGATTCTGCATTGGTGACTCGGCTCCTGCTGGACTTCCAGGGCTTTGACCTTGGACTGGCTTTGGACTGCCTGCCTGCCTGCCCCCGGAGAACGTGACACCTCCACTAATAGCCACACCACCCTCAACAAAATCATGCCCCGCTCACTGCCCGCCCCTCGGACCATACCTGATAGAGAGAAAGGTAGAGGGCCCAGAGAACCAAGAAGACGAGGCTGTCGCGCAAGGGCTCCAGGATCAGGGCCCCGAAGGAGAGCAGCACCCCCAGGAGGCAGAGCACCTCCATCCCCTGCTCCGTGTCCAGTCCCAGGCGAGGCCCTAGCCACAACAAGGTGGGTGAATCCAGCAGCTGTTCCCAGAATCCTTTGCCTGTGACGCGGAGCATCTTCCGGGCGGGCAGGATGCCATCTTTCCCGTAGAGGCCTGTAAGAGGGAGGAAAACGACGTGAGGATTAGAGGTTGACACCCGCAGGTGAGGTTTCTCCTCTCCGCAGGCTCAGGACGGAGCCCAGCCCACTTCTCCAGCAAAACTCTGGCTGGCCCTTCCACCCACCCCTGGCCCCTTCTGGACAAACTCAGCACACGACCCAGGGGAGGAAGGGCTGGCTTCAGGATTCTTTGAACCTGGACTCTGCCACGCATGAAACCACGCTGGGGGTTGAGGCAAAGACACACACGGCGACCTGCCTTGTAAGGTTACTGCTAGGATGGAGAGATGGTCACAGTGGTGGACTTGGTCTGGGTACATCTAGGTTCATCCCCCTGCTTCACGGAGAGCCAGTTTGGTGTAGTGGTTAAGTGTGATGACTCCTATCGGGGAGAACCGGGGTTGATTCCCCCCTCCTCCACTTGCAGCTGCTGGAATGGCCTTGGGTCAGCCAGAGCACTCTTATCTGGGAGAACTGGGTCTGATTCCCCACTCCTCCACTTGCAGCTGCTGGAATGGCCTTGGGTTAGCCAGAGCTCTCTTATCTGGGAGAACCAGGTTTGATTCCCCACTCCTCCACTTGCAGCTGCTGGAATGGCCTTGGGTCAGCCAGAGCTCTCTTATCTGGGAGAACCAGGTTTGATTCCCCACTCCTCCACTTGCAGCTGCTGGAATGGCCTTGGGTCAGCCAGAGCTCTCTTATCTGGGAGAACCAGGTTTGATTCCCCACTCCTCCACTTGCAGCTGCTGGAATGGCCTTGGGTCAGCCAGAGCTCTCTTATCTGGGAGAACCGGGTTTGATTCCCCACACCTCCACTTGCCCCTGCTGGAATGGCCTTGGGTCAGCCAGAGCTCTCTTATCTGGGAGAACCGGGTTTGATTCCCCACTCTTTCACTTGCAGCTGCTGGAATGGCTTTGGGTCAGCCATATGTCTCTTATCTGGGAGAACTGGGTTTGATTCCCCCCTCCTCCACTTGCAACTGCTGGAATGGCCTTGGGTCAGCCACAGCTCTCTTATCTGGGAGAACCGGGTTTGATTCCCCCCTCCTCCACTTGCAGCTGCTGGAATGGCTTTGGGTCAGCCAGAGCTTTCTTATCTGGGAGAACCGGGTTTGATTCCCCCCTCCTCCACTTGCAGCTGCTGGGATGGCCTTGGGTCAGCCAGAGCTCTCTTATCTGGGAGAACCGGGTTTGATTCCCCCCTCCTCCACTTGCAGCTGCTGGAATGGCTTTGGGTCAGCCAGAGCTCTCTTATCTGGGAGAATCGAGTTTGATTCCCCACTCCTCCACTTGCACCTGCTGGGATGGCCTTGGGTCAGCCAGAGCTCTCTTATCTGGGAGAACCGGGTTTGATTCCCCCCTCCTCCACTTGCAGCTGCTGCAATGGCCTTGGGTCAGCCATATCTCTCTTATCTGGGAGAACCGGGTTTGATTCCCCACTCCTCCACTTGCAGCTGCTGGAATGGCCTTGGGTCAGCCATAGCTCTCTTATCTGGGAGAACCGGGTTTGATTCCCCACTCCTCAACTTGCAGCTGCTGCAATGGCCTTGAGTCAGCCATAGCTCTTGCAGAGGTTGTCCTTGAAAGGGCAGCTTCTGGGAGTACTCTCTCAGCCCCACCCACCTCACAGAGTGTCTGTTGTGGGGGTGGAAGGTAAAGGAGATTGTAGTCCACCAGTGGGGCCAGGACACTAGAAGCCAGTTTGGTGCAGTGGTTAAATGTGCGGACTCTTATCTGGAAGAACCGGGATTGATTCCGCACTCCTCCACTTGCAGCTGCTGGAAGGGCCTTGGGCCAGCCAGAGCTCTTGCAGGAGCTGTCCTTGAAAGGGCAGCTTCTGCGAGAGCTCTCTAAGCCCCACCCATCCCACAGGGTGTCTGTTGTGCGGGGGGGGCGGGGAGAAGATATAGGAGATTGGAAGCCAGTCTGAGTCTCTGATTCACAGAAAAGGGCGGGGTATAAATGTGCAGTCTTCTTGAAAGCTCAGCAGGCGACTCCCACAACCCTGCTGATGTGAGGACAGAGGGTGAGGGGGAAGAGGGCAATGACTGAGCAAAGGTTAAGCAGACTCTCTCTGCCTCTCCTACATTCAGGGGCAGACCGGCGTTTAAAGGCTTGGGAAAGATTCCCGGAGGAGATGCCCCTCTGCCAAGGACACTCCAACTTGGGTGCTACCTGGACTCAAAGTTCATTCTACTGCCTCAGACCAGATAGGGTCAGGTGCCTGAAGCAACAGAACCAAGTCTGAGTCCAGTAAGACCAACGAAGATTAATTCTGGCATAAGCTTTTGTGTGCATGCTTATACCCACGATTAAACGTCACTGCCACAGTGTAACCGGCAGGGCAGGGACCCACGCTTCTGCTTACGTACACTTTCTAGGACGTCAACAACAGTGCCACGGTTAAAACCACTGCTCGGTAGAAGGCGTGCAGAGAGCCACCATCGCCCCAAAGCAAAATCCCCAGATCAAAGCTACGCAATTCCTTTTATTAAGACTGACCAAGTCTGATATGCCGGGTCCTATTCTAACAAGCTGATAATATGCAACGCTTTTGCCGTCAAATGTCAGCTGCTGGCACTCACTTAACATCAAACAGCATCATTACAGGGTGTCAGACATGTGGCTGGGGGGCCAAATCAGGCCTCTGCAGGGCTTCTACCAGGCCCCTGAGTGACTGGCTGTCATCTGCTTCCTTCTCCCTCTCTCTTGCTTCCTTCTGCATCACAGCTTGCTTTGGCAGGCTTGCTCAAATCGCACAGGAGCTACAGAGCAAAACCTGTTTTCTCCAGTGGCTGAGGCTCCTCCCTCGGGGAGGAAGGGAAGGAGGCAGAGCTTGCTTTGCCAGGCTCAGTTGCACAGCCGAGCTACTGAGCCAAGCCTCTCTTCCTTCTATTGGCTGAGGCTCCTCCCCCCTCCTGGCCCCCTAAGGGAAGGAAGGAAAGAGTTAGAGTTTCCTTTGCCCAGTTCCCTGGATCCCATGAGAGAGATACAAAGAAAGCACCTTTAAGACCAACAAGTGCTAAAGTTTTAAGCTCTTTTTTTGTAAAAAAAAATCTTTAATTGTGTTTGTCTGTGTCCTTTATAAAGTTTATATCTCTGCTACCTAATCTTAAATACGTACAAACATCGCCCAGCCCAACAAGGCCCACCTCAATTTATGTCAGCCCTCCTCTGAATGGGTCCAGAGGAGGGCGACGAAGATGGTGAGGGGTCTGGAGACCAAGTCCTATGAGGAAAGGTTGAAGGAGGGATGTTTAGCCTGGAGAGGAGGCCACTGAGAGGTGATAGGATCACCATCTTCAAGGACTTGAAGGGCTGTCCTATAGAGGATGGTGTGGAATTGTTTTCTGTGACACCAGAAGGTAGGACCAGAACCAATGGGTTGAAATTAAATCAGAAGAGTTTCCAGCTCAACATTTGGAAGAACTTCCTGTTCGTTAGAGCGGTTCCTCAGTGGAACAGGCTTCCTCCTCGGGAGGTGGTGGGCTCTCCTTCCTTGGAGGTTTTTCAACAGAGGCTAGATGGCCACCTGACAGCGATGAAGATCCTGTGAATTTAGGGGGAGGGGTTTGTGAGTTTAGAGCGGTTCCTCAGTGGAACAGGCTTCCTTGGGAGGTGGTGGGCTCTCCTTCCTTGGAGGTTTTTCAACAGAGGCTAGATGGCCACCTGACAGCAATGAAGATCCTGTGAATTTAGGGGGAGGGGTTTGTGAGTTTCCTGCATTGTGCAGGAGGTTGGACTAGATGACTCTGGAGGTACCTTTCAACTCTATGGTTCTATGATACCTGAAGGGCTGTCATATAGAGGAGGGTGCGGAATTGTTTTCTGTGGCCCCGGAAGATAGGACCAGAACCAATGGGTTGAAATTAAATCAAAAGAGTTTCCAGCTCAACATGAGGAAGAACTTCCTGACCGTTCCTCCTTGGGAGGTGGTGGGCTCTCCTTCCTTGGAGGTTTTTTCAGCAGAGGCTGGATGGCCATCTATGGAGATCCTGTGAATTTAGGGGGAGGTATCTGTGAGTTTCCTGCATCGTGCAAGGGGTTGGACTAGGTGTCCCTGGTGGCCCCTTCCAACTCTATGATTCTAAGTGAGTTCGACACCCTTGATTTATAACTTAGCACTGCATTTGGCGAATATATGGCAGAGGTATAAATACCATTTTCCATAAGAAAAGTTCAATTCAATGTGAAAGACTAGGATTCTCGGCGTTTTTAAGCCAGTGGGCACATTTGGAATTCTGACATTGCATGCTAGGTGGGGCAAGAATGGCTCAAAAATGGCTGCCACATGAGAATTAGCAATCTGGCCTCATCCACTCTCTAAAAACACTTGGTGGGAGTCTGGAAAGGTATCAGCAAGTACTACAGCACCCCTGAGTTACTCCAGACCTTGAATTCACAGGAACGCAGCTGCTGCACCTTTCTGATGGTTCCCCCTCTCCCTCCCCACCTCATCCATTAATAGCAGGTGCAGCCGCATAACAATCCCTGGATGAATGCCACCATCTATTTTTTTCTACAAAGTGACCCCTAGTTACACACAGCCGCACCCTCTTGAGATCGCAGCAAAGGCAGCTTTACATTTTCTGCAGTCTGACAAGTAGGAAAAGCGAAAAGCAGAAAAGCAATCCGGACGCAAACAAAAGGAAGTATTTATTGCAACAGAAACTTTCTCACAGACTCGCAACAGGCACGGCTGCCAGGGTGTTTGGATATCAAACAAAACTTTGTAACAACGAAAACACAGGACTCTATTAATAACCTATTATCGTTAAACACACACGCACACACCAGCCGCGGGGAACGGCTCCTCGCGGAAATAAAAGTCCGTCCAAACGAAGGGACGCGGCGTGCAGGGAAAAGCAAAAATGGGGAAATAATTCCCACCGCTGGCAGCGCTGCTTCTGTCAAATGTGGAATCAGCTGGCAGGGGAAGGGACACCTTGGAAAGGGGATTACACCGGTAATGGAGGAGAGGTCTATTGGTGGCCACCCAACCGTGGCGAATAAAGGGAACTTCCACGCTTAGAGGCAGTCAATCCTTGAATCCCAAAGCCAGGAAGCAACATCAAGAGAAGGCCTCGGCCTCTCTGCCCTGCTTTTGGCCATCCAGAGGAACTAGCTGGCCTCCATTGGGAGAAAGGCTGCGCAGGGCTTGGGAGAGGGAAATCTGAAGGGCTGTCTCCCCTCATAAATTCCCGCCAAGGAATTAAGATCACCAAGTGAGGCCTTCCCTACGCCCATCAATCAAAGGACCTTGTCTGGCAGGCACACCGGACAGGGCCTTTTCAGTGACAGCCCCACAATTCTGGAACAACCTCTCCCCAGAGATACACCTAATCACATTCAGGCTTCAGGAGGCGGTTGAAAACTGTTTTAGCCACAATGACATTTGAGTCATTCTTCTCTATGAGCAGTTTTAAGTTAGTCATAGAATCATAGAGCTGGAAGAGACACCCAGGGTCATCTAGTCCAACCCCCTGCAAAATGCAGGAAATTCATAAATATTCCCCCCCCCCCAAACACACACAAGTGACCCTGCTCCAGAAGATGGCAAAAACTTCCAGGATCTCCTGCCAAACTGGTCTGTAGAAAAATTGCTGACTGACCCCAAAGTGGTAAACAGTATTTCCTGGGTGTGGAACAAAGGCCACAAGAACTAAGCACTGATGCAGTCAGTTTGGTGTTGTGGTTAAGTGTGCGGATTCTTATCTGGGAGAAGCGGGTTTGATTCCCCACTCCTCCACTTACACCTGCAGGAATGGCCTTGGGTCAGCCAGAGCTCTCTTATCTGGGAGAACCGGGTTTGATTCCCCACTCCTCCACTTGCACCTGCTGGAATGGCCTTGGGACAGCCATAGCTCTCTTATCTGGAGAACCGGGTTTGATTCTCCACTCCTCCACTTGCACCTGCAGGAATGGCCTTGGGTCAGCCAGAGCTCTCTTATCTGGGAGAACCGGGTTTGATTCCCCACTCCTCCACTTGCACCTGCTGGAATGGCCATGGGTCAGCCAGAGCTCTCTTATCTGGGAGAACTGGGTTGGATTCCCACTCCTCCACTTGCAGCTGCTGGAATGGCCTTGGGACAGCCATAGCTCTCTTATCTGGAGAACCGAGTTGATTCCCCACTCCTCCACTTACCACTGCTGGAATGGCCAGGGTCAGCCAGAGCTCTCTCATCTGGAGAACCGGGTTTGATTCCCCACTCCTCCCCTTGCAGCTGCTGGAATGGCCTTCGGTCAGCCATAGCTCTCTTATCTGGGAGAACCGGGTTTGATTCCCCACTCCTCCACTTGCAGCTGCTGGAATGGCCTTGGGTCAGCCAGAGCTCTCTTATCTGGGAGAACCGGGTTTGATTCCCCACTCCTCCACTTGCAGCTGCTGAATGGCCTTGGGTCAGCCAGAGCTCTCTAATCTGGGAGAACCGGGTTGATTCCCACTCCCTCCACTTGCAGCTGCTGGAATGGCCTTGGGTCAGCCAGAGCTCTCTTATCTGGGAGAACCGGGTTTGATTCCCCACTCCTCCACTTGAAGCTGCTGGAATGGCCTTGGGTCAGCCAGAGCTCTCTTATCTGGGAGATCCGGGTTTGATTCCCCACTCCTCCACTTGCAGCTGCTGGAATGGCCTCGGATCAGCCAGAGCTCTCTTATCTGGGAGAACCGGGTTGATTCCCCACTCCTCCACCTGCAGCTGCTGGAATGGCCCTGGGTCAGCCATAGCTCTCTTATCTGGGAGAACCGGGTTTGATTCCCACTCCTCCACTTGCAGCTGCTGGAATGGCCTTGGGTCAGCTAGAGCTCTCTTATCTGGGAGAACCGGGTTTGATTCCCCCCTCCTCCACCTGCAGCTGCTGGAATGGCCCTGGGTCAGCCATGGCTCTCTTATCTGGGAGATCCGGGTTTGATTCCCCACTCCTCCACTTGCAGCTGCTGAGATGGCCTTGTGTCAACCAGAGCTCTCTTATCTGGGAGAACCGGGTTTGATTCCCCACTCCTCCACTTGCAGCTGCTGGAATGGCCTTGGGTCAGCCATAGCTCTCTATCTGGGAGAACCAGGTTTGATTCCCCACTCCTCCACTTGCAGCTGCTGGAACGGCCTTGGGTCAGCCATAGCTTTTGTAGGAGTTATCCTTGAAAGGGCAGCTGCTGTGAGAGCTCTCTCAGCCTCACCCACCTCACAAGGTGTCTGTTGTGGGGGGGGGGGGAAGGTAAAGGAGATTGTGAGCCCCTCTGAGACTGGGAGAAGGGTCTTCTCATGATCTGCTGAGATTCACAGAATCAGCATTGCTTTCAGATGTCCATGAGCCTCTGTTTAAACACCTTCATTTAACTAGCAATGTTTATATATTGTGCCAACTAGTGATTTATTCTTATTTGCATTGTGAACTGCCTTGAATCCCCGCAAAGCAGAAAGACAGCTAATCAATGAACATACGAAGCTGCCTTCAGACCTCCCCTGGGTCCATCAAAGTCAGTCTTCTCTACTCAGACTGGCAGCAGCTCCAGCGGAGGTTTTTCACACCTCTTTGCCTGGACCCTTTTGAGTTGGAGGTGCCGGGGATTGAACCTGGAACCTTCTGCTTACCAAGCAGAGGCTCTACCACTGAACCGTCCCTCCCCAACATATATGAACATATCAAGCTGCTTTCTACTGAATCAGACCCTGCGTTCATCAAAGACAGCCTTGTGTACTCAGACTGGCAGCAATTCTCCAGGGTCCAAAGCTGAGATTTTTCTTGCCTCTTTGCCTGGACCCTTTTTAGTGGGAGATGCCGGGGATTGAACCTGGGACCTTCTGCTTACCAAGCAGGTGCTCTACCACTGAGCCACCCTCCCTCCCCAATGCTTTAAATAAATAAACAAAGCAGCTAAATAAATCTGCACAGGCCAAAATCACCGCCCACATCCCAATCGGAAAGTTCTGCAGGGAACTGCAAAAAGATTGGAGAGGAACGAGAACATTTACTGGGAAAGAACCCCCTCAGCGTTCCCTCAAAGCTGAGTTAGCGTGAGCTAGCTCACCGTTTTTTAGCCTCTGGCTCACACATTTTTGTCTCAGCTCAGAAAGAATGGCCCCAGAGCAAAGTAACTGATGCAGCAGCTCACAATTTTATTGCCGGTAGCTCACAACTCTGTTCCAGTAGCTCACAAAGTAGAATTTTTGCTCACAAGGCTCCACAAGAATTAGAGGGAACACTCCTCCCCCTCCACATGCACGTGTCAGGCAGAGACCCGGGTCTACTCGTTTCTCAGGACAGCCCAGAACTTTTTTTAAAAATCCATGCGAAGAATGGGGAGAGGCCTTGGATGGATGCCAGAGGAAGCAGCTTGCAGGAAATAGAAACGAGAAGGGAAACTGGGCGAGAGGCATCTCTTCTGCCAGCAACCCAACAGAAGTTGTAAGTCAGAAACTGGGAGGGAGGGGCCATGGCTCAGTGGCTGAGCATCTGCTTGGCATGCAGAAAGTCCCAGGTTCAATCCCCGGCATCTCCAATTAAAAGGACCAGGCAGGAGGGGATGGGAAAGACCTCAGCCTGAGACTCTGGAGAGCCATGAAGGGAACTGTGGCTCAGTGGTAGAGCATCTGCTTGGCATGCAGAAGGTCCCAGGTTCAATCCCGGACAGCTCCAGTGAAAAGGACCAGGCAGGAGGGGGTTGGAAAGACCTCCGCCTGAGACCCTGGAGAGCCATGAAGTGGGGCTGTGGCTCAGTGGCAGAGCATCTGCTTGGCGTGCAGAAGGTCCCAGGTTCAATCCCTGGCAGCTCCAGTGAAAAGGACCAGGCAGGAGGGGATGAGAAAGACCTCCACCTGAGACCCCGGAGAGACATTAAGTGGGGCTGTGGCTCAGTGGCAGAGCATCTGCTTGGCAGGCAGAAGGTCCCAGGTTCAGTCCCCAGCATCTCCAGTTAAAAAGACCAGGCAGGAGGGGATGGGAAAGACCTTTCTCTGCCTGAGACCCTGGAGAGCTGCTGATCTAACCAAACAATACTGACCTTGGTGGACCAAAGGTGAGAAGGAGCTGTGGCTCAGTGGCAGAGCATCTGCTTAGCACACGGAAGGTCCCAGGTTCGATCCCAGTCATCTCCCGTTAAAGGATCTTGCTGGCAATAGGTGATGGGAAAGACCTCTGTCTGAGACCCCCTGGAGAGCCACTGCTGGTCTGTATAGACTGCACTGACCAAAATAGGACCAAATAGGCCAAAATAGGAGTCCAAATAGGCCAAGTGGCACCTTTAAGACCAACTCACTTTTATTTAGAACGTACGCTTTCGTGTGCTCTCTAACCACACGTCGTCAGAGGAGGAATCATTAGATGGCGGGAAGGAAGGCAAACAGATGGGGGAGGGAGAGGTGGAAAGGAAGCCACTTTACCTTTAAACGCATTCTCTAACACCAGCTGGCTTGGCAAAGCGAGTTAAAGAGAGAGATGCCTTCTCCAAGCCGGCTGAAGGGGCGGTGGGGGCTTCAAGAGCCACACAAGATGTGTGAAAGAGCCACAGTTTGGCCACCCGTGGCCTGAAGCCATGGAAAAAAGTCTGAGTCCAGGAACACCTTCAAGGGCAACAAAGTTTAATTTGAATCGATTTGAATTAAATTTTGTCGGCCCTAAAGGGATCACTGGACTCAAACACCGTTCGACGAACAAGCTGTATCGCTATTAACTCGCAACCCGCCTTTCCTGCACGGACTAAGCACAGGCTGCAGGATTTATGGGGCAGGAGTTGGCCCAGAGGGGAAAGCGGTCTCCATCCGCAGGCCTCTCCGAAGACCAAAGCCGGGCTCCCGTAGCTGGCAGCCTCCCATCAAGCCGTCAGGTGTGCCAGCCGGGGCCAGGACCAATCCAAGAGCCAGACTGCAGTCGCAATTATGCACACGCAACCCCCACCCCGTTGCATCCCTGCTTAGAAATTCCACCAAAGATGACGTGGTGAGCGAAGCCGGGACCACGGAGGTTACTGCAAAAGAAAAAACCTCAAAGTCTCTCCGTGTAACAAAAATAATACTCCTTATGGGTTTGATTCCCCACTCCTCCGCTTGCACCTGCTAGCACGGCCTTGGGTCAGCCATAGCTCTGGCAGAGGTTGTCCTTGAAAGGGCAGCTGCTGTGAGAGCCCTCTCAGCCCGACCCACCTCACAGGGTGTCAGTGGTAGGGGAGGAAGGGAAAGGAGATTGTAGGCCACTCTGAGACTCTTCAGAGTGGAGGGTGGGGTATAAATCCAATATCTTCATCTACCTCACAGGGTGTCTGTGGGGGGGGGGAGGTAAAGGAGATTGTGAGCCCCCCTGAGACTCTTCGGAGTGAAGGGGCGGATATAAATCCAATATCTTCATCTACCTCACAGGGTGCCTGTTGTGGGGGAGGAAGGGAAAGGAGATTGTGAGCCACTCTGAGACTCTTTGGAGTGGAGGGCGGGATATAAATCCAATATCTTCATCTACCTCAAAGGGTGTCTGT